>NW_022096265.1:0-6167 GCF_006542625.1 Nomascus leucogenys
ACTGCACAGAAGCTATCTGTGAAACTTCTCTGTTCTGTGCATTCAACTAACGGATTTGAACCTTACTTTTGATTGAGAGTTCTGAAACACTCTTTCTGTAGAAAATGCAAGTGGACCTTCGGAGCGCTAAGAGGCCTACAGCGGAAAAAGGAATACCTTCAAATACAAACTTCACAGAAGCAATCTGTGAAATTTCTTTCTGTTCTTTGCATTCATCTAACAGAGTTGAACCTTACTTTTGATTGAGCACTTCTGAAACACCCTTTCTATAGAAAATGCAATTGGACATTCAGGGAGCTAAGAGGCCTATAGTGGAAAAAGGAATATTTTCAAATAAAAACTGCACAGAAGCAACTGCGAAACTTCTTACTGTTCTGTTCATTCAACTAACATAGTTGAACGGTAGTTTTTTGAGCAGTTCTGAAACAATCTTTCTGTAGAAAATGCAAGTGGACATTCAGGGCGCTGAGAGGCCTATAGTGGGAAAAAGGAATATCTTCAAATAAAAACCACACAGAAGCAATCTGTGAAACTTCTTACTGTTCTGTGCATTCAACTAACCGAGTTGAACCTTAGTTATTATTGAGCAGTTCTGAAACACTCTTTCTGTAGAAAATGCAAGTGAACATTCAGGGCGCTAAGAGTCCTATAGCGGAAAAATGAATATGTTCAAATAAAAACTACACAGAAGCAATCTGTGAAACTTTTTACTGTTCTGTGCATTCAACTAACAGAGTTGAACCTTAGTTTATATTGAGCAGTTATGAAACACTCTTTCTGCAGAAAATGCAAGTGAACATTCAGGGCGCTAAGAGGCCTATAGTTGAAAAAGGTATATGTTCAAATAAAAACTACAAAGAAGCTATCTGTGAAACTTCTTACAGTTCTGTGCATTCAACTAACAGAGTTCAACCTTACTTTTGATTGAGCAGTTCTGAAACACCCTTTCTGTAGAAAATGCAAGTGGACATTCAGGGCGCTAAGAGGCCTATGGTGGAAAAAGGAATACCTTCAAATAAAAACTACACAGAAGCAATCTGTGAAACTTCTTACGGTTCTGTTCTTTAAACTAACACAGTTGAACCTTAATTTTGATTGAACAGTTCTGAAACACTCTTTCTGTAGAAAATGCAAGTGGACCTTCGGAGCGCTAAGAGGCCTATAGCGGAAAAAGTAATACCTTCAAATAAAAACTACACAGAAGCATTCTGTGAAACTTCTTTCTGTTCTGTGCTTTCAACTAACAGAGTTTAACCTTACTTTTGATTGAGCAGTTCTGAAACCCTCTTTCTGTAGAAAATGCAATTGGACATTCAGGGCGCTAAGAGGCCTATAGTGGAAAAGGAATATTTTCAAATAAAAACTGCACAGAAGAAATCTGTGAAACTTCTTACTGTTCTGTGCATTCAGCTAACAGAGTTGAACCTCAGTTTTGATTGAGCAGTTCTGAAACCCT
This sequence comes from Nomascus leucogenys, assembly GCF_006542625.1. Classification (NCBI taxonomy): domain Eukaryota; kingdom Metazoa; phylum Chordata; class Mammalia; order Primates; family Hylobatidae; genus Nomascus; species Nomascus leucogenys. Next base: position 1,457 of record NW_022096265.1, read on the forward strand.
CTTTCTGTAGAAAATACAAGTGGACATTCAGGGCGCTAAGAGTACTATAGTGGAAAAAGGAAAAAGTTCACATAAAAACTACACAGAAGCTATCTGTGAAACTTCTCTCTGTTCTGTGCATTCAACTAACGGATTTGAACCTTACTTTTGATTGAGAAGTTCTGAAACACTCTTTCTGTAGAAAATGCAAGTGGACCTTCGGAGCGCTAAGAGGCCTACAGCGGAAAAAGTAATACCTTCAAATACAAACTTCACAGAAGCATTCTGTGAAATTTCTTTCTGTTCTTTGCATTCATCTAACAGAGTTGAACCTTACTTTTGATTGAGCACTTCTGAAACACCCTTTCTATAGAAAATGCAATTGGACATTCAGGGAGCTAAGAGGCCTATAGTGGAAAAAGGAATATTTTCAAATAAAAACTGCACAGAAGCAATCTGCGAAACTTCTTACTGTTCTGTTCATTCAACTAACATAGTTGAACGGTAGTTTTTATTGAGCAGTTCTGAAACACTCTTTCTGTAGAAAATGCAAGTGGACATTCAGGGCGCTGAGAGGCCTATAGTGGGAAAAGGAATATCTTCAAATAAAAACCACACAGAAGCAATCTGTGAAACTTCTTACTGTTCTGTGCATTCAACTAACCGAGTTGAACCTTAGTTATTATTGAGCAGTTCTGAAACACTCTTTCTGTAGAAAATGCAAGTGAACATTCAGGGCGCTAAGAGTCCTATAGCGGAAAAATGAATATGTTCAAATAAAAACTACACAGAAGCAATCTGTGAAACTTTTTACTGTTCTGTGCATTCAACTAACAGAGTTGAACCTTAGTTTATATTGAGCAGTTATGAAACACTCTTTCTGCAGAAAATGCAAGTGAACATTCAGGGCGCTAAGAGGCCTATAGTTGAAAAAGGTATATGTTCAAATAAAAACTACAAAGAAGCTATCTGTGAAACTTCTTACAGTTCTGTGCATTCAACTAACAGAGTTCAACCTTACTTTTGATTGAGCAGTTCTGAAACACCCTTTCTGTAGAAAATGCAAGTGGACATTCAGGGCGCTAAGAGGCCTATGGTGGAAAAAGGAATACCTTCAAATAAAAACTACACAGAAGCAATCTGTGAAACTTCTTACGGTTCTGTTCTTTAAACTAACACAGTTGAACCTTAATTTTGATTGAACAGTTCTGAAACACTCTTTCTGTAGAAAATGCAAGTGGACCTTCGGAGCGCTAAGAGGCCTATAGCGGAAAAAGTAATACCTTCAAATAAAAACTACACAGAAGCATTCTGTGAAACTTCTTTCTGTTCTGTGCTTTCAACTAACAGAGTTTAACCTTACTTTTGATTGAGCAGTTCTGAAACCCTCTTTCTGTAGAAAATGCAATTGGACATTCAGGGCGCTAAGAGGCCTATAGTGGAAAAGGAATATTTTCAAATAAAAACTGCACAGAAGAAATCTGTGAAACTTCTTACTGTTCTGTGCATTCAGCTAACAGAGTTGAACCTCAGTTTTGATTGAGCAGTTCTGAAACCCTCTTTCTGTAGAAAATACAAGTGGACATTCAGGGCGCTAAGAGTACTATAGTGGAAAAAGGAAAAAGTTCACATAAAAACTACACAGAAGCTATCTGTGAAACTTCTCTCTGTTCTGTGCATTCAACTAACGGATTTGAACCTTACTTTTGATTGAGAAGTTCTGAAACACTCTTTCTGTAGAAAATGCAAGTGGACCTTCGGAGCGCTAAGAGGCCTACAGCGGAAAAAGTAATACCTTCAAATACAAACTTCACAGAAGCATTCTGTGAAATTTCTTTCTGTTCTTTGCATTCATCTAACAGAGTTGAACCTTACTTTTGATTGAGCACTTCTGAAACACCCTTTCTATAGAAAATGCAATTGGACATTCAGGGAGCTAAGAGGCCTATAGTGGAAAAAGGAATATTTTCAAATAAAAACTGCACAGAAGCAATCTGCGAAACTTCTTACTGTTCTGTTCATTCAACTAACATAGTTGAACGGTAGTTTTTATTGAGCAGTTCTGAAACACTCTTTCTGTAGAAAATGCAAGTGGACATTCAGGGCGCTGAGAGGCCTATAGTGGGAAAAGGAATATCTTCAAATAAAAACCACACAGAAGCAATCTGTGAAACTTCTTACTGTTCTGTGCATTCAACTAACCGAGTTGAACCTTAGTTATTATTGAGCAGTTCTGAAACACTCTTTCTGTAGAAAATGCAAGTGAACATTCAGGGCGCTAAGAGTCCTATAGCGGAAAAATGAATATGTTCAAATAAAAACTACACAGAAGCAATCTGTGAAACTTTTTACTGTTCTGTGCATTCAACTAACAGAGTTGAACCTTAGTTTATATTGAGCAGTTATGAAACACTCTTTCTGCAGAAAATGCAAGTGAACATTCAGGGCGCTAAGAGGCCTATAGTTGAAAAAGGTATATGTTCAAATAAAAACTACAAAGAAGCTATCTGTGAAACTTCTTACAGTTCTGTGCATTCAACTAACAGAGTTCAACCTTACTTTTGATTGAGCAGTTCTGAAACACCCTTTCTGTAGAAAATGCAAGTGGACATTCAGGGCGCTAAGAGGCCTATGGTGGAAAAAGGAATACCTTCAAATAAAAACTACACAGAAGCAATCTGTGAAACTTCTTACGGTTCTGTTCTTTAAACTAACACAGTTGAACCTTAATTTTGATTGAACAGTTCTGAAACACTCTTTCTGTAGAAAATGCAAGTGGACCTTCGGAGCGCTAAGAGGCCTATAGCGGAAAAAGTAATACCTTCAAATAAAAACTACACAGAAGCATTCTGTGAAACTTCTTTCTGTTCTGTGCTTTCAACTAACAGAGTTTAACCTTACTTTTGATTGAGCAGTTCTGAAACCCTCTTTCTGTAGAAAATGCAATTGGACATTCAGGGCGCTAAGAGGCCTATAGTGGAAAAGGAATATTTTCAAATAAAAACTGCACAGAAGAAATCTGTGAAACTTCTTACTGTTCTGTGCATTCAGCTAACAGAGTTGAACCTCAGTTTTGATTGAGCAGTTCTGAAACCCTCTTTCTGTAGAAAATACAAGTGGACATTCAGGGCGCTAAGAGTACTATAGTGGAAAAAGGAAAAAGTTCACATAAAAACTACACAGAAGCTATCTGTGAAACTTCTCTCTGTTCTGTGCATTCAACTAACGGATTTGAACCTTACTTTTGATTGAGAAGTTCTGAAACACTCTTTCTGTAGAAAATGCAAGTGGACCTTCGGAGCGCTAAGAGGCCTACAGCGGAAAAAGTAATACCTTCAAATACAAACTTCACAGAAGCATTCTGTGAAATTTCTTTCTGTTCTTTGCATTCATCTAACAGAGTTGAACCTTACTTTTGATTGAGCACTTCTGAAACACCCTTTCTATAGAAAATGCAATTGGACATTCAGGGAGCTAAGAGGCCTATAGTGGAAAAAGGAATATTTTCAAATAAAAACTGCACAGAAGCAATCTGCGAAACTTCTTACTGTTCTGTTCATTCAACTAACATAGTTGAACGGTAGTTTTTATTGAGCAGTTCTGAAACACTCTTTCTGTAGAAAATGCAAGTGGACATTCAGGGCGCTGAGAGGCCTATAGTGGGAAAAGGAATATCTTCAAATAAAAACCACACAGAAGCAATCTGTGAAACTTCTTACTGTTCTGTGCATTCAACTAACCGAGTTGAACCTTAGTTATTATTGAGCAGTTCTGAAACACTCTTTCTGTAGAAAATGCAAGTGAACATTCAGGGCGCTAAGAGTCCTATAGCGGAAAAATGAATATGTTCAAATAAAAACTACACAGAAGCAATCTGTGAAACTTTTTACTGTTCTGTGCATTCAACTAACAGAGTTGAACCTTAGTTTATATTGAGCAGTTATGAAACACTCTTTCTGCAGAAAATGCAAGTGAACATTCAGGGCGCTAAGAGGCCTATAGTTGAAAAAGGTATATGTTCAAATAAAAACTACAAAGAAGCTATCTGTGAAACTTCTTACAGTTCTGTGCATTCAACTAACAGAGTTCAACCTTACTTTTGATTGAGCAGTTCTGAAACACCCTTTCTGTAGAAAATGCAAGTGGACATTCAGGGCGCTAAGAGGCCTATGGTGGAAAAAGGAATACCTTCAAATAAAAACTACACAGAAGCAATCTGTGAAACTTCTTACGGTTCTGTTCTTTAAACTAACACAGTTGAACCTTAATTTTGATTGAACAGTTCTGAAACACTCTTTCTGTAGAAAATGCAAGTGGACCTTCGGAGCGCTAAGAGGCCTATAGCGGAAAAAGTAATACCTTCAAATAAAAACTACACAGAAGCATTCTGTGAAACTTCTTTCTGTTCTGTGCTTTCAACTAACAGAGTTTAACCTTACTTTTGATTGAGCAGTTCTGAAACCCTCTTTCTGTAGAAAATGCAATTGGACATTCAGGGCGCTAAGAGGCCTATAGTGGAAAAGGAATATTTTCAAATAAAAACTGCACAGAAGAAATCTGTGAAACTTCTTACTGTTCTGTGCATTCAGCTAACAGAGTTGAACCTCAGTTTTGATTGAGCAGTTCTGAAACCCTCTTTCTGTAGAAAATACAAGTGGACATTCAGGGCGCTAAGAGTACTATAGTGGAAAAAGGAAAAAGTTCACATAAAAACTACACAGAAGCTATCTGT